>NC_134398.1:193173084-193199620 GCF_050003625.1 Haematobia irritans | reverse complement strand
TGGGCTACCGTATAAGAAGATTAAGCTATAAATTCAATTATAAAATATGAAGATATACCACATGGATGAATGGTTTCTTGCAATAGAACTATGTATATATAAGAATTTATGTTTCTATTTAATGTAGAAATACGCAAACAAACATTTTTGAGGGTCAAGAGACAGACAGACAGTCAAAACGTGTGAAATATTTTATATGTTTTAGACAAAAACGAATTGTGTTTGGTATTAAAAAATAATGTTTATACATGTTCATATATGTAAGATAATCGGTAATGGGATCTAATTTGCTTAGTGGACATTGATAAATTTTCCAATTTATTTTGTCTAGCCCATAAATACGTAAAAATAAAATTTGAAAAATTACCATAAAAAAGGACAGATATTGACAAAATTATTTTTTTTTTGTTGTCTGTACAATTCTTTATTTTTATACCCTCCACTATAGGATAAACAGGAACTTTGTCTTTAATTTTGTAACACATCGAAATTTTGATGGTGGTGAAACTCGGACTCGATCTAGCGATACCAGTCAGTCTGTCCGCTGAAATAACGATATCTTCCGGACGAAACAAGCTATCGAAATGAAATTTGGTTCAAGTGGTTGTTATTAATGTGGGTCGAATAACATTGCAAATGCGCCACATAAGACCACTTCACATATAAACCGACCCTCAGATTTTGGTTGCGGACACGGTTGCCAATGATAGAATTCTATCAAAAATGGTACATTTTACTGTATGGTAGATTTTGCGAAATTATCCTTTCCAACCAATAGGTACCTTAATTCTCTATAGAAATTAAACGTTGGAAAAATTTTCTAGAGAAATAAAATTTAGATGAAATTTTCTATAGAAATAAAATGTGTACAAATTTTTTTATAGAAATAAAATTTTGACAACATTTTCTATAGAAAAAAAATTTTTACAAAATTGTCTATAGAAATACAATTTTAACAAAATTTTCTATAGAAATAACATTTTGACAAACTTCTCTACAGAAATAAAATTTTAACAAAATTTTCTATAGAAATAAAGTTATGACAAAATTTTCTATACAAATAAAATTTTAACAAAATTTTCTATAGAAATAAAATTTCACCAAAATTTTCTATAGAAATAAAATTTTAACAAAATTTTCTACAGAAATAAAATTTTGACAAAATTTTCTATAGAAATAAAATTTGGACAACATTTTCAATAGAATACAATTTTAACAAAATTTTCTATAGATATAAAATTTAGATAAATTTTTCTATAGAAAAAAAAATTTAATAAAATTTTTTATAAAATAAAATTTTGACAAAATTTTCGTGAGTAATAAAATGTTGACAAAATTTTCGATAGAAATAAAATTTTGACAAAATTGTCTATAGAAATACAATTTTGACAAAATTTTCTATAGAAATAAACTGTTGACAAAACTTTCGATAGAACTAAAATTTTGACAAAATTTTGTGGAGAAAAAAATGTTCACAAAATTTTCTATAGAAATAAAATTTTAACAAAATTTTCTAAAAAAATAAAATTTTGACAAAATTTTCTATAGAAATAAAATTTTGACAAAATTGTCTATAGAACTAAAATTTTGACAAAATTTTGTAGAGAAAAAATTTTTGACACAATTTTCTATAGAAATTTTAACAAAATTGTTTATAAAATAAAATTTTGACAAAATTTTCTATAGAAATAAAATTCTATAGAAATAAAAGTTTGAAAAAATTTTCGATACAAATAAAGTTTTAACAAAATTTTCATAGAAATAAAATTTTGACAAAATTTTCTATAGAAATAAAATTTTGACAAAATTTTCTATAGAAATAAAATTTTGACAAAATTTTCTATATAAAAAAATTTTTGACAAAATTGTCTATAGAAATACAATTTTAACAAAATTCTCTCTAGAAAAAAAAAATGTTGACAAAATTTTCTATAGAAATAAACTGTTGCCAAAACTTTCTATAGAAATAACATGTTGACAAAATTTTCGATAGAAATAAAATTTTGACAAAATTTTCCATACAAATAAAATTTTGACAAAATTTTGACAACATTTTCGATAGAAATAAAATTTTGACAAAATTTTCCATAGAAATAAAAGTTTGACAAAATTTTCGATTGAAATACAATTTTGACAACATTTTCCATAGAAATAAAATTTTGACAAAATTTTCTATAGAAATAAAACTTTGAGGAAATTTTCTATAGAAATAAAATTTTGACAAAATTTTTTTTAGAAATAAAATTTTGACAAAATTTTCAATAGTAATAAAATTTTGACAAAATTTTCGATAAAAATAAAATTTTGACAAAATTTTCGATAGAAATAAAATTTTGACGAAATTTCGATAGAAATAAATTTTTGACAAAATTTTCTATAGCAATACAATTTTAACAAAATTTTCTATAGAAATAAAACTTTGAGAAAATTTTCTATAGACATAAAAGTTGGAAAAAATTTTCTATAGAAAAAAAATTGTCAAAATTTTCTATAGAAATAAAATTTTGTCAAAATTTTCTATAGAAATAAAATTGTAACAAATTTTTTTATAGAATTAAAATTTTGGATAAATTTTCTATAAAAATAAAATTTTGGATAAATTTTCTATAAAAATAAAATTTTGGATTAATTTTCTATAAAATAAAATGTCGACAAAATTTTCTATAGAAATAAAACTTTGAGAAAATTTTCTATAGGAATAAAGTTTTGAAAAAAATTGTTTTGGGAAATAAAATTTTAGAATTTTTTTTCTAAAAAAAATAAAACTTTAAAAACAATTTTACATAGAAATAATATTTTGACAAAATTTTCTAGATAAAAAAAATCCAGACAAAATTTTCTAAAAAAAAATGTTGAGAAAATTTTCTATAGAAATTAAATTTTGAGAAAATGTAATATAGAAATAAATTTAAACCAAAGTTTCCATAGAAATAAAATTTTGACAACATTTTTTCTCTGTTGGTTAAAATACTCTTGTAATTTAGTCACGCCATGTTTTTATGTTGAAAACAAAGCAATAAGAAATAAAACTTAGAAAACATTTTCTATAGAAATAAAATTGTTATTGTTGTTTTGATTTTTGCTTAAAACCATGGATTTACAAAAATACAGGATTAGCTTAACCAACATAGAAAAAATATGTTTGTCAAATTTTTTTTTTTTTTTTTTTTTTTTTTTTTTTTTTTTTTTTTTTTTTGGTAGATTTGTGGTAAAATTCAAATTTTGGTACATTATTTCTGGCACGAGGAGAAAATTTCATCCGATCCGATTGATATTTGGTATGTGATGTTAATTATGCGCTCAAATAACTAGGCATGAAGTTGTACAAATTAGTCTACAATTCTGTGAAGCCCCTATTTAAACTGATCCACAGATATGATTTTCGGAGCTTCATTCATCGTATCTAGTTTAAATTTGGTACATGGTCAAAGTCTATAGACTCTAACAACCATTCAAAAATGGTTAATATAGGTTCATTGCTATAGTCATAATTTTATGTGCATTGGTTCTTAACTTTTCATAATTATTTAGAGACTCCAACCAAGAATTGAATTCGATGTCTCTCGGTATAACATATATATTTTTCCATTTCCTATGGAGCGTATAAGTAATGCTATGACTTTTGGATAAATTCCACATACGTACAATGGTACGGATGTAATACCCTTAGGGCAGACATATAATGAATACGTTGCTTGATTCATCGCTTCCTTCTTTCTAATCTAAGATTATTTATGTTTATGAACTGAGCGTTATACTTTTCGATGTGCACGCAGAGAAGCAATATGATATGCAAGTTTCTGGGTCCCACGGACTGACCTGTAGACGTTGAAATATGGTCACATCGGCGATGTGAAATTTTGTTTAGCAAATCCATAATTGCGGAACCAGATCCGCAATATTTTGCACAAGGGGTAAAGCTAGTAGCATTGTGTGCTAAATTTGGTGGACATCGGTTGAGATTTAGATATAGTTCCTATATATATATATATATTTTCCGCCCGATTAATATTCATATAATAGCCGGAGAGCAAATTTTCTTGCTGAGACCAAAGTTTCACCCAGATTAACATGAAATTTTGTACAGGTAGTGCAATTAACATTGTAGTTATGCATATCGAATTTAATTGAAATCAGATCAGATTTAGATATAGTTTCCATATATATTTAATGTCCCAGAAACCAGGCCCCATAAGTCAGGATTTTTCTCTGATTTCAAATTTTACAGAGAATATTTGACAGGGTCGTCAAGTGTAACAAGTTTGGTTTAAATCTGTTCAGATTTAAGTATAGTGCCCATATAAACGTACATTTACAAAATGACACTATTTTACCAGAATTAGTGACGTTTAGTGCAAATTTTTGGCGCATTTTTGGAATTAAAATATAGGTTTTAAAACCTTTATAATTTTTTTATTAATTGCGTTATCATTATGATTTTGATTGAGTTTTGCAGGGAATATTGTTTCAAGAAATATTGCTGAATATACCGTTCCCCAAATTCGTATCAAAAATCCCCAAAGTGAGGACATATTTGTAAATAACATCATTATATTGAAATTTGCCTACTTCTCAGCAGTGTTTTGCCAAATGAGATTTTTTTCTTTTTTTTTTAATTGCCAATTTTTGTGATGAAAAGAACTCATATACTACTTGACCAAAGTGGTTAATAAAAGCTTAAAACGTATTTTTATATGTGTGTTCTATTAAAAAGAAGAAGAAAAAGGGGGAAGTTTAGAAAAAATTACGACGGGAAAAATGTAGTCTGACAAATTGGTAAAAATTCGGTACTTTTTATACCCTGCGGTACTTTTTCACAATGGACTGAATAGTCTAAGTGAGCCTGAATCTTAATCGGGCTGCCACTTTAACCTAACATACCCTGCGCCACACTGTGGAACAGGGTATTATAAGTTAGTGCATATGTTTGTAACACCCAGAAGGTGACGAGATAGACACATGGTGTCTTTGGCAATAATGCTCAGGGTGGGTCCCTGAGTCGATATAACCATGTCCGTCTGTCCGTCCGTCCGTCCGTCCGTCCGTCTGTCTGTGAACACATTTTTGTGATCAAAGTCTAGGTCGCAATTTAAGTCCAATCGCCTTCAAATTTGGCACATGTTCCTAATTTGGGTCAGAATAGAACCCTATTGACTTTGGAAGAAATCGGCTCAGATTTAGATATAGCTCCCATATATACCTTTCGCCCGATATGCACTAATATGAACCCAGCAGCCAGAGTTTTATACCGATTTCCTTGAAATTTGGTACAAACATAAAACATAGTCGTATAGTCAAGTGTGCAAAATTTGATTGAAATCGGTTCAGATTTAGATATAGCTCCCATATATATCTTTCGCCCGATATGGACTAATATGGTCCTAAAAGAGTTTTTGCCCAATTTGGTTGAAATTTTGCACAGCGAGTAGATTTGGCATTGTAGCTATGCGTGCCAAATTTGGTTGAAATCGGTTCAGATTTAGATATAGCTCCCATATATATCGTTCGCCCGATTTACACTCATATGACCACAGTGGCCAATCTTTTACTCCGATTTAATTGAAATTTTGCACAGGGAGTAGAATTAGCATTGTAGTTATGCGTGCCAAATTTGGTTGAAATCGGTTCAGATTTAGATATATCTCCCATATATAGCCTTTGCCCGATTTACACTCATATGACCACAGAGACCAATTTTTAACTCCGATTTAGTTGAAATTTTGCACAGGGAGTAGAATTAGCATTGTTGCTATGCGTGCCAAATTTAGATATAGCTCCCATATATATGTTTTTCTGATTTCGACAAAAATGGTCAAAATACCAACATTTTCCTTGTAAAATCGCCACTGCTTAGTCGAAAAGTTGTAAAAATGACTCTAATTTTCCTAAACTTCTAATACATATATATCGAGCGATATATCATAAATAAACTTTTGCGATGTTTCCTTAAAATTGCTTCAGATTTAAATGTTTCCCATATTTTTTACTAACATTAGCCGACTTACATTTTTGTATGTATTTGGGACAAACCTTTATATATAGCACCCAACACATTTGACGGATGTGACATGGTGTCGAAAATTTAGATCTACAAAGTGGCGCAGGGTATAATATAGTCGGCCCCGCCCGACTTTAGACTTTCCTTATTTGTTTTAAATTCCAAATTGTGAAGTCTACAACTTTTAATCTAAAGCACATAGATTCACAATTTTTCTTAAATGCGTAGAATTTTGTAGAAAGTGCAGATAGCAAACGAAAACAAATGTCAGCCCATAGGTTCAAAATACTGACCACACTTTCTTAAAAATTTGCCTGATCTCTTCATTTGTCAAGTCTGCAATTATTTTTTTTTATACCCTCCACCATAGGATGGGGGTATATTAACTTTCTCATTCCGGTCGAAATATTGCTCTAAGACCCCATAAAGTATATATTCTGGATCGTGGTGAAATTCTGAGTCGATCTAAGCATGTCCGTCCGTCACTTACCTATATATACCTTTTTTGTATAATATATACCACACAGGGACTAACTTACAATTTAGAAGACGATGTTAAGAAGTTTTAAGATACCTTGCCATCGGTAAGTACTCGTATTACCACAAACCAAGTAATTCGATTGTGGATGACAGGCTTTCGTAGAAGTTTCTACGCAATCCATGGCGGAGGGTACATAAGATTCGGCCTGGTCGTATATATTTGTTTTTTTTATTATTTAGATGTCTTCACATAAATATTCCAGTTATTGGAAATCAATTTGACGCCAGATATAAATAATATAGAAATAATCAAAAATCATAATGAATATGTTATTAATGGCCATAAATTAAATTTCCGCTATGCCACTAAAAATTCACCAATAAATTTAACCTGTAACTAGGGAGCCACTGTGGTGCAATGGTTAGCATGCCCGCCTTGCATACACAAGGTCGTGGGTTCGATTATTGCTACGACCGAACACCAAAAAGTTTTTCAGCGGTGGATTATCCCACCTCAGTAATGCTGGTGGCATTTCTGAGGGTTTCAAAGCTTCTCTAAGTGGTTTCACTGAAATGTGGAACGCCGTTCGGACTCGGCTATAAAAAGGAGGTCCCTTGTCATTGAGCTTAACATTAAATCGGGGAGCACTCAGTGATAAGAGAGAAGTTCACCGCTGTGGTATCACAATGGACTGAATAGTCTAAGTGAGCCTGATACATCGGGCTGCCACATAACCTAACCTAACCTGTAACTAAATTCACATTGATATTTACGTCAATATTTCAAAGTAAACAAAAATACACTACAATGTTAATGAAGCGCCATCCTCTCACCGTTGTTGGTATTAGTCAACTGTCGGCATTTTTTGTATTTCTGCTTCTTTTGCCACTTCATACCTCATATTCCAAATCATATTCATGCTCTCCTATGTTAATAACATTACGGCGAAATGTTATTGCTAACATTTTTTCGGTATTGTCAATACATTCACTTCCCATACAACCCCAAAACCTTAAAATATTCCGAAAACACGACTGCAAGCCATATTCACAGTAAACTAAATGTGTGCGACTACAAATAAAATTCAGTTTCGCGAAAACCTTTGAATGAAACGGTCGGTCGGTCCCGAAAAAGAAAATTCTTTATGAAAACGGGTCGCTCTAGTGGCCTTAGCAAAAACAAGAAAGGAAAGGAAAAACACCAGACTACGAACAAAAGAGGGCATTGTATGTAACAATGAGTCTTAATGAGTAGAAAGTGTATGCGAGTGTGTGAGAGAAAAACCGAGAGTATTTGAATATGAGTGTGTGTATGGGTGTATTTTTAACACTAGCCACAGTTTTTAAGTGAAAGTTTGTTTCTCGTAGCCGGAGATGTGGCAGTAACTACAAAATAATAGCCTTTGAAAATGAAAAATGTGCTCTAAAAAGTGGATATAAATGAATAACAAAAATATTAAAAATTTAAAATTTAAAAAAAAAAATATCTCTTTAGAAGAGCAATAAAATATTCTATTTCAAGTGGAGGGTTTTTCGCATAATGTGTTAAGTTATCTAACCTAAAGATGGCCATTTTAAGGTCATTTATTATGGCTTTATTGTATTACAACATATAAGGATAAGTAAAACAATGTGAAAAATAAAATAACCAATGTAGATGATTACTACGAAACCTTAAAGTGTAAAGATATAAAATAACACAACAATACGAGTCATGTGGTTTTCATGAAAAAAAAGAAAATCGAAATTTTGAGAAAATAAAAAAAAATAAATAAATGTATTAAATAAATAATACATTTAAGCAGAAAAGAAATACAGTAAATTGGAAAATAGATATTAAAAGAATTTCGAAAAAATGAATATCAAATTTTAGCCCAATTTTCTGCGATAGAAAACTTTAAAGTGATCTTTGTCGTAAATTAACACTAAAGATTAAACAAACAAAAAATACTTTAACAAAAACCTATTAACAAATTTAAAAAATAAATATAATTTCTATCATCATTAAACTTTATTACAAGCGAGTGAATAACACAACAATTTCTATTCCAAAACCATTCGAGAAGTGATCTGTTTCGTAAATTAACCCCATTTTTTTTTTTTTTAAATACTAAAAAACAAAACATATTAACAAATTAATGCTAAAAATAATTTTTATTAGCATTAAACTTTATTACAAGCGAGTGAATCATAACACAACCATTTACTGGAATTTTTAATTATTTTAAATTCAAAATCCCTAATGAAGAAACTAAATAATTCTGAAGCAAGCAAACATTAATGATAAAAGTGATCATAAAAAAGTAAGTGAGAAAGTTGTGAAATAATAATGTTTGTAGATTAATTTCAATTAATTAATGGTTTAATAAGTTAGAAAGCGAATTTCGAATACCACGAATTGGTGTTTTTTTTTTGCAACACTTGGGAGATATTATTAAATTAATTTGGAGATAAAAACCTAAATTTCATACTATGTGGATGACGCTTCGCACTTTTCTTCTATGTCCGTATTAAGAAAATTAAGCGATAGCTTCAGATAAATCTGAATCGACGTGAATAATATTTTCCAAAGCCAAAAGGTTTTCTAAAATATAACACTGTGCTAAATTAAAAAAAAATGGATTGGTTAATAAATGAGGGCTTTGTAAAAAGTTTCTTAATAATTTTGTGACACAGACGTGTGTATATATGGGAGCTACATATAAATTCAATCCGATATATATGCATTTTTACAGTTACATCGGTAAATAGGGGAGCGAAAATGTCTGAAATAAAATTATATGCCGCTCTACGTTTCCTTGCCGAAGATGGTTACTAAAAAAGCCGTAGGAAACGATTGAGACATATTTCTGGCCCAGTGTAGTCTGAGTAAAGTTCTTAAGGAAACATAACATAAAATAAACATATTTGATGAACACCTATGCCCAAAGTGGAGAGTTTGGTTCTTAACTTGAAACAAGTATATACGACCGTAAATTCGGCCAGGCCGCATCTCATGTACCCTCCACCACGGATTGCGTAAAAAAACTTATACTAAAGACTCTCATCCACAATCGAACTACTTGGGTTATTGTAATACTTACCGATGGCAAGGTATCTTAAAACTCCTAAACATTGTCTTCCAAATTGGTATTCAGTCAAAAAAAAAAATGTAATTCAGTTCTTGAAAGGTACGAATTTTTGCGCGGTAAAAGAAAGGCAGAAGTGAAATATGGGGGTCGTTTTATATGGGGGCTATATATAATTATGGACCAATTTTAGCATGAATGTTAGAGACCATATACTTACACCACGTACCAAAGTTCAACCGGATCGGATGAGATTTGGTCCTCCAAGAGGATCCGCAAGCAAAATCTTGAGGATCGGTTTATATGGGGGCTATACGTAAACGTCGTCGGGCGGGGCCGACTATATTATACCCTGCACCAATTTGTAGATCCACATATTCCATACCATATCAAATCCATCAAATGTGTTGGGTGCTATATATAAAGTACTAGCGTAATCCGGCCCGCTTCGCTGCGCCTTCTGAAGCGTATTTGGAGGAACATTTTGCATTAACTTAGTCAACTATATCCTTCGTGCTGAAAACAAATTCGAAAAGATTTCAATTCTTTTAAACAAATCGGACTACTTGATTTTTCGTTTATAGGTACAAATACGGCGGGAGAGGGTGTACCCTTTCCTCCAAATTTTTTTAATAATGTTCTGTATTCAAGTAGTTGGACAATCTTCTATATTTTTTGTGATTTTAAGTGGGGTTTGTCAAGGAAAGGTATCCTTCTCCTCAACATATCTGAAAATTAAGCACTATATTATAATAACATACAAAGAATTACTGTTTCCCATCCAATAAATCGGAAAAAACAAAAGTAGTAAAAAATTTTACCACATTAACATTTGCTAAAATGTTGGAAAAAGATGCAGCCTCTACGTTGGCTACAAATTTCATGTAAATTTAAGTTCTTTACTAAAAAGAAGTCTGGCAGAAGCCTGTGCAAAAATCATAAAATTATGTACCGAGTTCCCATTTACGGACAACCCTCTACTTTCAATTTAACAAAAAAAAAAAAAAAAAAAAAAAACGGACAAAAGGGAATCCTCTCCCCACCTTCGCTCCACTCCGACCTGATATGGGACTATCACGTACCCGTTATTAATTTCGCAACTACTCAATGGTCCCTATAAATTCTATCGAAGTAAATCGACAAAGTTTATTTCAATTTTTCCCTTCCCCAACCAGATATCGAAAAATCATGTACTAATTTAAAAATCATGTATTAATTTAATCACCTCCTCCCACGTTCCCTGTAAATGTCAAGTAGATCGGCGATGTTAAAATTTTTCTCTATTGTTTTAAAGGGACGTCACTTTCCCCGATACAATATCGACAAACACCGTAGTGAATAGCACCCCTAACCTTCCGTGAAAATTCTTGAGACTTTCCTTCAAGTGTGGGGCAAGGAAGGTTGCCTCTTCGTTCATAACCTTCCCCCACTGCTTTTGTAAATTTCAAGAAATCTTAAGATTTTTTTGCAGTTTTAGAGGAGGACCTCCTCCCCGACCAAATATCGAAAAGTGATTTAGCGTATCTTTTGTAAACGTCCCAGAAAATGTCAAGCAAATTATAAGCCTAAAGCGCGGCCTCTCTTAATTCCAAATATCACAAAATCAGGTATCAACTGTTAATATCCTAACCTCTCCCCAGTCCTCTGTAAATTTAAAGTAACTCGGTGAAGTTTAATTGTTTCTCTGTATGTACTTAAGAGAAGCGGATGTCTCCCTAGGCCCTTTTGTTTTTATTAAAAAAATCAGGAACCTGATATAAATTTCATAACCCATTTTTCCGTAAAATTTCAGTCGGGGGAGTTTAGTTTTGTTTGAACTTTAAAACAAAAAAAAATCGGGCAAAGGGATGGTCCCCTCCCCGACCAAATATCGAAAAATAATGTAGCGGATTTTTGTCTAGATGCCAACCCCAACATTCAATGAAAATTTCAAGCTAATCGCATATTTTTGTTCCAAGTTTCAAAAAGTATGGCAAGGGGGAGGTCCCCTTCCCCATCCACATATGAAATCATCGGGTACCCCATATTAATTCCATAACCTCACCACATGTTCTCTGTAAATCTCAGATAATTTAGAGAATTTTAGTTTTTTCACTGTACTTATAAAAAAAGTCGAACAAAGAAGAGGCCCCCCTCCGCCACCAAATATCGAAAGGTAAAAGGTAGCGGATGTTTGTCTAGATGCCAACGAAAATTTCAACCAAATCGGTCAACTTTGGTCCAATTTTCAAAAAGTCCGACAAAGGGGAGGTCCCCCTCTGCGACCAGGTGTCAAAAAATGAGGTACCCCATTTTCACCACATGAACGCCCCCTACGATCTCTGAAAGTTTCAAGTAAATCGGTTCAGCCGTTTCGGAGCCAACTCGGAACATACAAACAAACAAACAAACAAATAAACAAACATAGATTGAATTTTTACATATATTTAAATCTAACTCGATCTGGACAAAATTTTTTAGATATTGCCCATCTTCGAACTTGACCTGCCTGCAGAAAAAAGACGAGTTTGAGCAAAATTACAGCACGATTGCTTCATTATTGAAGACTGTAGCGTGATTACAACAGACTGACAGCCAGACGGATATGGTAATATCGTCTTAGAATTTCTCCCTGATCAAGAATATATATACTTTATGTAATCGGAAATTTCGATGTGTTACACACGGAATGACAAACTTATTATACGGTGGTGGGTATAAAAATTACAATGGAAGGAAAATGGAATTCGTTTGCTATAGTTTTGCTTTGTATGTAAATGGGTACACTGGAGCGTATGTGAACTATATCGTTCAAGCCCATCACACACATACGCACCATAGTATCATAGTCCGACACAAAGTTGTCCCTATTATTTAAAGTATTGTTGTACTTTTGATATCGGACTTTTAATAATATAATAAAGAACAAGTAAGTAAAGTCTAAAGTCGGTTGGAGCCGACTATATTATACCCTTCACCACTATGTAGACAAACATTTGTGTTACCATCTCAACTACTTCAAATTTGCTGGGAGCTATATAAAGGTTTGCAGTTCCAGATACAAATATTTTTAATGGAGACAATTTTTTGTACTTCTACAAAATCTCTATAATTAAAATTTATGAAACGCCCTGGGATGAAACACAGTGTTAGTAAAAAATATGGGAAATATGAAGGGAGAGAAATTTTAATGCAATTGTACAACAGAGCATTTATGATTTATCAGGCGGTACATATGTATTCGAGATATATGGTTAGGTTAGGTTAGGTGGCAGCCCGATGTATCAGGCTCACTTAGACTATTCAGTCCATTGTGATACCACATTGGTGAATTTCTCTCTTATCACTGAGTGCTGCCCGATTCTATGTTAAGCTCAATGACGAGGGGCCTCTTTTTTATAGCCGAGTCCGAACGGCGTTCCACATTGCGGTGAAACCACGTAGAGAAGCTTTGTAACCCTCTGAAATTCGAGATATATGACAATTTTAGTAATATTTACAATTTATGCTACTCATCAGCGGCGATTTTACAAGGATATTGGTTAGATCTAGCCAAGATATGGTCAAGTGTGGGTTGTGATATATTATGTGGTCAAGTCGGGCGACTTGGAGCCTTATTTAAAACTCAACCGTTCTGTGGAAATTCTGACATTACAGTGTGCAGGATATGACAAAGATATGGGGGAAGAATTTTGTGTAAAGTGTGGGAATTTTGGCCATATTTGTATAAACCGGAAAAACGAATATATGGAGGCTTTATCTAAATCTGAACTAAATTCCATCAAACTTGACACACTTAAATATCATATTAAATATATTCTCTGTGAAAACTATTGAGTCAATTGGAGGAAAATCCCATTGAAATTAAAAAATATTTTCCCAACTCTGGTGTACATATATATGTGAGCTATATATAATCTAAACCGATTTTGACTAAATTTGACATATATAGTTAGAATAATAATTCTGCAATCTCTGCAAATTTTCACGTAAATGGGAGTATATCTTTGGCCCCCGTGGTCATATGAGTGTAAATCGGGCGAAATATATATATATGGGAGCTATATCTAAATCTGGACCGATTTGGCTGATATTTTTCAAGTTTTTCGAGACTCATAAAATATACGGATGTACGGAATTTGAAGAATATCGGTTGATAAACATGCCAATTATGAGCAGATCGGGGATAAATATATATGACAGCTATATCTACATCTGAACCGATTTTTATGTAAAATCAATAGCGTTTGTTCTTGCTCTAAAAAACGACTCTATGCCCAATTTTAGGACGATCGGACCTAAACTGCGAGCTGTACTTTGCGCACAAAAATACATGAACAGACAGACAGACAGACAGACAGACGGATATTGCTAAACTCAGACTCAGAATTTAATTCTAAGACGATCGGTATACTAAACAATGGGCCTCAGGCTTTTCCTTCTTGGCATCACATACAAATTCACAAAATTATTATACCCTGTACCACAGTAGTGGTGAATGGTATAAATATGAAAACAGTGAGTTATAAAAAAATTGAATTAATAGAACTTCTTGAGTAGTTAAAATAAAGAACATCTTAGGAAGGACATTTTTGGAAGTGATTTTAAAGTTGTGCTCTCATAAAATACCTCTAGATTTCAAATGTCAGGCAAATTGGATAAAAACGGACAGACAGACGGACATCGTTATATCGTCTTACAATTTCTCCCTGATCAAGAAAATATATACTTTATATAGTCGGAAATCGATATTTCGATGTGTTACAAACGGAATGACAAACTTATTATACCCCCGTCACCATTCTATGGTGGTGGGTATAAAAATATGGGAAACATTTAAATCTGAAACCATTTTTAGGCAATTTTGCAAAAGTGTATTTATGATTTATCGGTCGATAGATATGTATTAGAAGTATAGGAAAATTGGAGTAATTTTTACAAGTTTTCGACTTATCAGTGACGTTTTTATAAGGAAAATGTGGGTATTTTGGCCAATTTTGCCGAAATCATAAATACATATATATGGCTGCTATATCTAAATCTAAACCGATTTCAACCAAATGTGGTATGCATAGTTACAATATTATTTCTCCTCCCTGTGCAAAAGTTCAAGCAAATCGGGGTAAAACTCTGGCTTCTGGGTCCATATAAGTGCATATCGGGCGAAAGATATATATGGGAGCTATATCTAAATCTGAACCGATTTCTTCCAAAATCAATAGGGTTCTATTCTGACCCAACACAGGAACTTATGCCAAATTTGAAGGCGATTGGACTTAAACTGCGACCTAGACTTTGATCACAACAATGTGTTCACAGACAGACGGATATGGCTAGATCGACTTAGGGACCCACCCTGAGCATTATTGCCAAAGACACATTGTGTCCATCTCGTCTCCTTCTGGGTGTTGCAAACATATGCATTAACTTATAATACCCTCTTCCACAGTGTGGCGCAGGTTATAAAAAAACGCTTTCCGAAATTTCAAATGTAGATTTTTCAAAATTTTTACAAATTTTTGTTCGAAATTGTTATAAAATAGTATTTAATTCAGCAAGTCCTTAAAAGATTTCCACACATCTGCTATATGTACTCATTTAAATTGCCAATGATAATGAAGTGATTGCAACTTTTCCACCAAATGATTTTTCATGACATTCAACCTCATAATATATCTGTGTTTGTATTCTTGACTTTAAATCTTTTCGTTTTATCATCTTAATGTGTTATTTTGTTTTCTTTGGTGAAAAATCTTTCAAATTGTATATCTGTATTTACATATTCCAAAGATTTTTCATTATTGTTTACCATGGTGTGGAAGAATCAGCAGTATTTTTATCAGGAAACAAAATAAATAAATAACAGCTCGGTTACTTTTCCACAACCAAATAAAGAAATAAGGGAAGAATTGAGAGAAGTAAACGAAATACTTAAATCGACTGCAAGATTTTCCCCAAAAGCCAACATTTGGGAAAATGTCTATTGATTTACTGCTTGATCGGGATAATCTTAGAAAATAACAAATGAAGTATAGCCTGAATGTAAACAGAATACTTAAATTTATATCAACACGACTTGGTGCTATTGAAATGTATGTGAACTCATACATATAAGAAGCGGAATGGAAATAGAATTTGTTTGTGGGAAAATTGTAATTGCAGGAATTTTGAATAAGGAAAGAAGAATAAACTTTTGATGATGTAACATCGAGTTGAAATATAGGGAAATTTTCCAATGTTGGCAAACCAAATTTTCCTTCAAGTTCTAGGCATTTCGATCTGTTTCTTCACGAAGTGAATTCATTTTACATGCGAAGTAAAAGTCAAAGTCTAAAGTCCAGCTGGGCCAACTATATTATACCTTGCACCAATTTGCTATATGCACATCCACATTTTCGATACCATATCAAATCCGTTCAATATGTTGGGTGATATATATAAAGGTTTTTATTCCAATATACATATATTTAAATCAGATTCAATCTGAATACAATTTGTTAGAGTTACACATAATAGCTATAGACATAAAATCTAAAGGCGGCTAATACCCTGGGTGGAACACAATTATAGTAAAAAAGTATATACGGTCGTAAGTTCGGTCCGGCCAAATCTTATGTACCCTCTACCATATATTGCGTATAAATTTCTTCTATATACTGTCATCCACAATCGAATTACTTCGATAGTGTTAAAACTTCTTAACATCGTCTTCTAAATTGTAAGTTAGTCCATACGGGGTATATATTAGACTAAAAGAGTATATACGGCACCAAGTTCGGCCAGGCCGAATCTTATGATTCGTGTCAAAATTAGACGTTTGTAAGTCAATAAGTTTGTGAGATAGAGCGTCTTTTGTGAAGCAACTTTTGTTATTGTGCAAAAATGGAAAAAAGGAATTTCGTGTTTTGATAAAATACTGTTTTCTGAAGGGAAAAAATACGGTGGAAGCAAAAACTTGGCTTTATAATGAGTTTCCGGACTCTGCCCCAGGGAAATAAACAAGAATTGATTGGTATGCAAAATTCAAGCGTGGTGAAATGAGCACGGAGGTGGTTACCGACGAAAACATTAAAAAAACAAGTAAGGAAAGTCTAAAGTCGGGCGGGGCCGACTATATTATACCCTGCACCACTTTGTAGATCTAAATATTCAATACCATATCACATCTGTCAAATGTGTTGGGTGCTATATATAAAGGTTTGTCCCAAATACATACATTTAAATATCACTCGATTTGGACAGAATTTGATAGACTTTTACAAAATCTATAGACTCAAAATTTAAGATGGACTAGGGTGGAACACAATGTTAGTGAAAAAATATGGGAAACCTTTAAATCTGAAGCAATTTTAAGGAAACTTCGCAAAAGTTTATTTATGATTTATCGCTCGATATATATGTATTAGAAGTTTAAGAAAATTAGAGTAATTTTTTCAACTTTTCGACTACGCAGTGGCGATTGTACAAGGAAAATGTTGGTATTTTGACCATTTTTATCGAAATCAGAAAAACATATATATGGGAGCTATATCTAAATCTGAACCGATTTCAACCTAATTTGGCATGCATAGCAACAAGGCTTATTCAACTCCCTGTGCAAAATTTCAACTAAATCGGAGCAAAAAATTAGCCTCTGTGGTCATATGAGTGTAAATAGGGCGAAAGCTATATATGGGAGCTATATCTAAATCTGAACCGATTTCAACCAAATTTGGCACGCATAGCTACAAGGCTTATTCAACTCCCTGTGCAAAATTTCAATTAAATCGGAGTAAAAGATTGGCCCCTGTGGTCATATGAGTGTAAATCGGGCGAAAGCTGAAGCGATTTCCACCAAATTTGACACGCATAGCTATAATGCTAATTCTACTCCCTGTGCAAAATTTCAACTAAATCGGAGCAAAAAATTGGCCTCTGTGGGCAAATGAGTGTAAATCGGGCGAAAGCTATATATGGGAGCTATATCTAAATCTGAACCGATTTGGATGATATTTTGCAAGTTTTTCAAGACTCATAAAATATTGTGATGTACGGAATTTGAGGAAGATCGGTTGATATACACGCCAATTATGACCAGATCGGTGAAAAATATATATGGCAGCTATATCTAAATCTAAACCGATTTTTTCCAAAATCAATAGGGATTGTCTTTGAGCCGAAACAGGACCCCGTACCAAATTTTAGGACAATCGGACTAAAACTGCGAGCTGTACTTTGCACACAAAAATACATCAACAGACAGACAGACAGACAGACGGACAGACAGACAGACGGACATCGCTAAATCGACTCAGAATTTAATTCTAAGACGATCGGTATACTAAACGATGGGTCTCAGACTTTTCCTTCTTGGCGTTACATACAAATGCACTAACTTATTATACCCTGTACCACAGTAGTGGTGAAGGGTATAAATACACAAACTGATTTTGAATGACCATAAAATGAAGTTGATCGAGATAGCAGAGGCCTTAAATATATCAAAGGAAGGTGTTGGTCATATCATTCATCAATATTTGGATATGCGGAAATGGGTGCCGCGCGAGCTCACATTTGACCAAAAACAACAACGTGTTGATGATTCTGAGCGGTGTTTGCAGCTGTTAACTCGTAATACACCCTAGGTTTTTCCGTCGATATGTGACAATGGATGGCTCCATCACTACACTCCTGAGTCCAATCGACAGTCGGCTGAGTGGACAGCGACCGGTGAACCGTCTCCGAAGCGTGGAAAGACTCAAAAGTCCGCTGGCAAAGTAATGGCCTCTGTTTTTTGGGATGCGCATGGAATAATTTTTATCGATTATCTTGAGAAGGGAAAAACCATCAACAGTGACTATTATATGGCGTTATTGGAGCGATTGAAGGTCGAAATCGCGGCAAAACGGCCGCATATGAAGAAGAAAAAAGTGTTGTTCCACCAAGACAACGCACCGTGCCACAAGTCATTGAGAACGATGGCAACAATACATGAATTAGGCTTCGAAATGCTTCCCCACCCACCGTATTCTCCAGATCTGGCCCCCAGTGACTTTTTCTCTTTCTTGTTGTCAGACCTCAAAAGGATGCTCGCAGGGATAAAATTTGGCAGCAATGAAGAGGTGATCGCCGAAACTGAGGCCTATTTTGAAGCAAAACCGAAACCAAAATGGTATCAAAAAATTGGAAGGTCCTTATAATCGTTGTATCGCTCTTGAAGGGAACTATGTTGAATAATAAAAACGAATTTTGCAAACACATGTGTTTTTCTTTGTTAGACCGGGGACTTATCAGCCAACCTGTTACCCTTCACCATGGATTGAGTAGAAACTTCTACTAAAGTCCGTCATCCACAATTGAATTACTTGGGTAGCGGCCGATGGCAAGGCATCTTAAAACTTCTTAACATCATCTTTTAAATTGTAAGTTAGTCCATGCGGGATATATATTAGACAAAAAAAAAAAAGATCGATTAAATACGTATATATTCAGTTCTTGACCGTTATATATAGGAAATAAATAACTACGAACGGATGTGAACTTCTGTGCGATAAATATAGAGCCAGAATTGAAATATGGGTGTCGCTTTATATGGGAGCTATATACAATTATGAACACGAATCTACCAAAAATGGCATATTTTTTATTGTGACAAAATTTTCTTTAGAAAAAAATTTACAAAATTTTCTATAGAAATTATATTTTGACAAAATTTCCTAAATAAATAAAATGTTGATAAAATGTTCTATAGAAATAAAATTTCGACAAAATTTTCCATAGAAATATAACATTTTGACAAAATTTTCTATGGCAATAAAATTTTGGTAGATAATTTTTGGCCCGAGTGGCAATAGTGATTTTTCTGTGATTAGGGATCGGTTTATCTGGCTATAGATCGATACGCACCAATTTTGGCATGGTTCTTATCGGTCAT
Source organism: Haematobia irritans (assembly GCF_050003625.1). NCBI lineage: Eukaryota > Metazoa > Arthropoda > Insecta > Diptera > Muscidae > Haematobia > Haematobia irritans. The sequence goes on along the minus strand of NC_134398.1, from coordinate 193,180,182 downwards.
ATACTAGCGCAATGTACCAAATTTCAACCGGATCGGATGAATTTTGCTCCTCCAAGGGACTCCGGAGTTCAAATCTGGGGATCGCTTTATATGGTGGCTAAATAATTATGGACCGATGTGAACCAATTTTTGCATGGTTGTTAGATACCATATACCAACACCATGTATCAAATTTCAGCCGGATCGGATGAAATTTGCTTCTCTTGGACGAACCGCAAGCCAAATCGGGGTATCGGCTTATATGGGGGCTATATATAATTATGGACCGATGTGCACCACTTTTTGCATGGTTGTTAGATACCATATACTAACACCATGTACCAAATTTCAGCCGGATTGGATGAAATTTGCTTCTGCTAGAGGCTCCGCAAGCCAAATCTGGGGATCGGTTTATATGGGCGCTATATATAATTATATACCGAAGTAGATCAATTTTTGCATGGTTGTTAGAGACCATATACTAACACCATGTACAACATTTCAGGTGCATCGGATGAAAATTGCTTCTCTAAGGGGCTCCGCAAGGGATCGGTTTATGTGGGGACTATATATAATTATGGACCGATATGAACCAATTTTTGCATGCTTAATAGAGACTATATACGTACACCATGTACCAAATTTCTATCGGATCGGATGAATTTTTCTCCTCCAAGAGGCTCCGGAGGTGAAAACTTGGGATCGGTTTATGTGGGGGCTATATATAATTACTAACTGATATGGACCAATTTTTGCATGGTTATTAGAGACCATATACTTACACCAAAAAATTTGCTTCTCTAAGAGGCTCCGCAAGCCAAATCGGGGGGTTCGGTTTATATGGGGCTATACGTAAAAGTGGTCCAATATGGCCCATTGGCAATACCATCCGACCTACATCAATAACAACTACTTGTGCCAATTTCAAGTCGATAGCTTGTTTCGTTCGGAAGTTAGCGTGATTTCAACGGACCGACGGACGGACATGACATGCTTATGTTAGATAGACTCAAAATTTCATCACGACCCAGAATATCGTCATATGAAATCAAAAAAGGCGTAAGTTACAAAAAATTCAAAATCGACTTTTTGATTGATTACTATGCACCGCATCTAAAACGACAACTTTATTATCAAAATTATAAAAGCCGGAAATGTAAGCGCAAGGAACTGCTTCTCCTGTAAAATGTTTGCAATGTAAGTTACGCCTTTTTTGATTTCATATGACGATATATGAATGCTATCTTACAACAATATTTCGATGTGTTACAAACGGAATGACAAGTTAATAAACCCCCATTCTACACTGAAAAAAAAAAAGCATACTCGGTTCCAAAGATTTTGTCTTTACTTTAAAAAATTTGGTATTGATTCCGAGCCAAAGAAGCGGAGAATACAAGTATGGATACTTTTAAGACACAATTCTCTTTTAAATTTAGGTTTTGTGTACATGCTTCTAGGAAGCAAATTTTAATTTTTCGCTTTCTCAGCTTTTTTTCTTCATATGCTATCAAAGTCCTTTAAAAACGAGTTAACGGCAACTTTATTTTCCAACTTAGGACTCGACTTCCAGTAGAAATTATGCTATGTTTGAAGTAAAAAACTTCTTTAAAATAAAGTTTTGAAAAACATGTCCTACATTTGAACGATTTTTTGCTTTGTAGTCAAGATGCAAAAAGACAACAAATTTAAAGACAATTTCATTAAATCTAAAGAATTTTTCTGAATTATTAAAGTCAAGTTAACCTTAGCCTACAAATTTTTTTCTTTCATGTTAAGATACCCATTTTTAAGTCAAATCACTTAATTATAAGGACAATACGACTTCATTGGAAAGTTTATCGACTTTTGGACAAGGAAAATAACTTTATTTTAGAGAAATGCGTCTTCTATGCTAAGCAAAATTTGTATTCGTATTTTAAAGACATGAAATCTTTGACCTCACGACAATATTTTTTTCAGTGTATGGTGGAGGGTATAAAACTTAATTCATGGACATACCTACATCAGTAATTTGGCTCATCACCTGGAACGAAAAACAATATATTAAATCTAAATTTTTGTTTTTAATGCATTCCTCAATGTGCTTTTATGACTTGTCGGGCAATAGATATGATTTCGCTTATGACTGAGGAGGCATCATTAGCAAAGAGACCGTGTGTCCATCTCGTCTTCTTCTGGATGCTGACACTAACACTAACTTATAATGCCTTACTTCAAAAAGTGATATAAAATACACAATGAATCTAGACTAAATTCATTCGGTTCTATAAACCAGACAAATGGATCTTTGCTAATATTGGATTATATGTTGATACAACCTTTTTTGTTCTTAAACTTTCGTATTTTCAATATTTACCAATAAAATTGAAAAAAAAAAAATGTTATAAACTAATTTTTGTCCAGTAACCTACATATAATTTAAAATTTATTTCAATTACGCTGCAATTGACAATTGACAAAGTATGCTTTGTGGTTGGCTTCATAGTCATATTTTCAATTTGTCATAACACATTTCTTGTGGTTTTGGAAAGTATGCATATGCACAACAAATCAATGAATTTAGAAAATATTTACTTTAGTTCGACACCATTGCTAATGAACCAATAATAAATGGTTGAGGTTTTGTGGATGAATACAATCATTGTCCATTGCAGATTTCATTGGCATTCCACTTATTCATTGGTTGTAATGAAACTTTTAAAATTTATTTTAGCAAAGAATAGATGTGTGTAATCTGGAACAATCGATTCAGACCATCTGCTAGTCTAGTGATCAGAACAGTCATACCGTACATTGATCGAATGAATAACGCAATGGAAATTAATTTGTTTAGTAACAAAAATTTGAAGTGTGTTAAAAAATTGCGTAGTCGAGCAAAAGTTTTACGACTCCAGCAAAATCTTCAGACTCCAACTACAAGACTCTGACTCCACAGCCCTGATAAATACAATGAGAAAGTTTATTAAAATCTCGAACAAAAACATTTTTATTTTTGTCATACTAAATATAAACCACTCACAAGTCCTTAAGCTAACAATTGAAAATCGGTGTTTTTAGTTATAAAGTGATTTTGTTTGTAGATAAAATGGTCGTATCCAAGTAAAAGTACAAAGAAACACAATCCGAAATTGCTTTTTTTTATACACTCCACCATAGGATAACACATCGAAATATTGGTCTAAGACCCCATAAAGTATATATATATTCTGGGTCGTGGTTAAAATATTTTTTGTACAGATTTTGTACAGCCACCTTGTCCACCGTCTACGCCGCAGAAAGCCAGTTTGCCTTGAACTGCTGCTCGTCCTTAGCAGTTTTTTTGGTCTTCTTTAGGTTCCGCTTGACAATAGCCCAGTATTTCTCAATTGGGCGGAGCTCTGGCGTGTTGGGAGGGTTCTTGACCTTGGGAACCACCTGCACGTTGTTGGCGGCGTACCACTCCATGGCCTTTTTACCGTAATGGAAAGATGCCAAATCCGGCCAAAACAGTACGGAACCACCGTGTTTCTTCAGGAAAGGCAGCAGACGTTTATTCAAACACTCTTTCACGTAAATTTCTTGGTTGACAGTCCCGGAAGCTATGAAAATGCTGCTTTTCAAGCCACAGGTACAGATGGCTTGCCAAACCACCTTTCCCCTTCCTCTGCTACCTTTCCCCTTCCTTTTGCCGTATAAAACTCCTGTCCCGGAAGCTGCTTGTAGTCGGCTTTGACGTAGGTTTCGTCGTCCATTACCACGCAGTGAAACTTCGTCAGCATCGTCGTGTACAGCCTCCGGGATCGCACTTTGGCCGTCGTATTTTGTTTATCATCGCGATTTGGAGTCACTACCTTCTTGTAAGTCGATAGTCCGGCTCGTTTTTTGGCTCGATGCACGGTTGTAGACGGTACACCCAGCTTATTTGCGGCATCTCGGAGAGAGAGAGGTTAGGGTTTCGCTTGAAACTACCGGCAACCCTCTTAGTCGTCTCAGCGGCTTCCGGTTTTCGATTTCCCCTTGATCCAGACTTCCTGGCTGTCGACAAACGTTCCCCAAACACTTTAATTACATTTGTAACGGTTGATTTGACAAATTTTAGCGATTTTGCCAGCTTTGCGTGCGAGTAGTTCGGATTTTCGCGATGCGCGAGCAAAATTTTGATTCGCTGCTCTTCTTACTTGGACGGCATTTTGACAACTGAAGAGTGAATTCAAAATAGGAGCAACATTTTACACACACACACCTTCAAAATGAGGGGTGTTCAGGTTTTTTAAATGCAAAATTGAAAGAAATACGTCAAGTTAATATTGACCAAATTTTGACCGTATCACCCTTTAGTGTACCATCCCAGGGCATTAGCCGACTTACATTTTAAGTCTATAGATTATAAATTTTGTTCAGATGGAATCAGGGACAAAAACCTTTATATATAGCACCTAACGCATTTGACGGAATTGATATAGTATCGAAAATGTGGATTTATAAAGTTGTGCAGGTTATAATACGAGTATAGTCGGCCCCGCCCGAGTTTAGACTTTCTTTACTTGTTTTATTTGAATTCTGAAAATATATTTGCTTGAAGCACAATATGTTTTTGGGAGTATATGTTACAGAGGCTATTTTCTATTTTTATTGAGGGTGTACATAAATTATGCAACTAATCGCCATAACTGAGCAGGTTAAATTATTAAACAAATGCGTTTGTTTTAATTTATGCCGCTACATGACCCAAATTCATATCCCTTCATTAGATTTGGAGGCATTTTCATGGTCAAATTTATGTTTAAATGAAAATTTGGTTTATGAATATTTAAAAATATCTGCGCATATATTTTGGTCAACATGAAGAACAAAATAGTTGAATACATAATAATGCTGCGCTATCGAAAAAAGTGTAAGCAACAAAATATCATATAGGAAAAAAGTTAAATTAGCCGCACGAAGGCCCATATGCCATCCACTAGGGTTTTTATATACAATATCTTCAGACAAAAATTTTTTTTATTAAACTAGAATGTCCATGTTGGAAATTGTTTTAAATGCGTACAAGGTTACCAGTCCACCTATTTTATATTCTACACTTTTAACAAAAATGCTTAGTTCAGATTTGATGCAAATGTATAAATATAGTATAGTAAATGTAAAATATAGTATTTAGAATATTTTTTAGCTATTATGTTTTTTGGCAACAATGGTTTAAACAGCTGATTGTTTTAAAAATAAATGGTTTAACATTGAAAATTATTATGAAAATACGTTCTCTCTTAAGTAACTGCATCGCACGCTTTTATCGAATAAATATTTTAAGAGACTATTTTTGGCTAAATGGGTACGTTTTTTAAATAAGGATCAGCCAGTAGCATTGCAAAAGCTATTAATGCATCCGGAAAAAGCCACAGTTTGGTGTGGTTTATGGGCTGGTAGCATCATTAGACCGTACGTTTTCAAAGATGTGAATCATAACGCAACTGTGAATGGTGAGCTCTACCGTGAGACGATATCCTACTTGTTTGCCAAAAAGTGGAAGATCTTTATTTTCATGATGTTTGGTTGCATCAAAACGACGCCACTTTTATTCAACATTTTATACAACGTTCGGGACCGGTTAATTGGCCGCCCAGATCGTTGGATTTAACACCTTTTAGACTATTTTGTTGCAGGACTGTGGTAGAGCTCATGTCTGTACAAACAAATTCGATTGTTGTTGAAGACAACATTGATGTATTTATTCGCGAGATACTGGCACGGTTGCCACAGTTGGTAGAATTCTATTGAAATTATAGATTTTTCGCTGTTTGGTAAATTGGTAGAATTGTTGATGTTTTGTAGATTTTGGAAAATAATCATCTCCATTTAAGAGATACTTTAACATATAGAAATAAAATGATATAGAAATAAAATATAAACCAAAGCTTCAAGGGAAATAAAATGTTTACAAAATTTTGCAAAGAAAAAAAATTACAAAAAATTTCTCAAAATAAAACTTTGAAAAATTTTCCATAGAAATAAAATATTGACAAAATTTTCGATAGAAATACATTTTTTAAATAAATTTTTGTTAAAACAAAATTTTGACAAAATTTTGTATAGTCTCTGTGTGGCTTAAAATTACATTTGGAAAATAAAATCAAAAAAATCAAACGTTGACAAAAATTTTCTATGATAAAAAAAATTTAGAAAAAAATATCCATGGAAATAGCATTTTGGAAAAAAAAAATTACATAAATACAATTTTGAAAAAAAAAAATTATAAAAATAACATATTGAACTATTAGACCAAAATCTTAATTTTCGTTTTAGGTCATTTTTATAAAGCCAGAGAATATCAAAAATCCATTGTAAGTAACTTCTGCCTCTTTGTAGAATTAATAACTTTTCCTTGTTGATAGAATGGTTCAAATATATACAACTTCGATACAAATATTGAAGTAAATAGCTAAAATAAAATAAGAGAACATTTATTTAGAAGAAAATAATTGTTGGTCATACCAAAAACCGAAATGAGATTTTTTTTATTTGGTAGGATTTTTGTTTAAAATTGGGAAATTTTTTTTGTCTCGAGTGACAATCGGGGATACCGGCCGAAATGTTGCAAAGGGTATGACAAAATTGGACTAAGGAAATGGACCATTTGAGGCGCAGTAGCGGTCAACATTTGGATGAAATAATCTTCAAACATTAAATTATATGGACCGTACTAGGTTAGGTTAGGTGGCAGCCCGATGTATCAGGCTCACTTATACTATTCACTCCATTGTGATACCACATTGGTGGACCGTACTATCGATTCAAATAAATAGTTTATGCTACTTGTAGAATTTTATATATTTGCGTGTGTGTGTTTTCTATACCCACCATCATAGAAAGGTGGTGGAAGTATAATAGGTTTGACATTTCGTTTGTAACACATCGAAAATATCGATTTCCGACTATATAAAGTGTATATATATATATATATATATATATATATATATATATATATATATATATATATATATATATATATATATATATATATATATATATATATATATATATATATATATATATATATATATATATATATATATATATATATATATATATATATATATATATATATATATATATATATATATATATATATATATATATATA